>NC_136497.1:107833770-107841270 GCF_053919585.1 Euprymna scolopes | reverse complement strand
AGAGGCCACTCGAGGATAAGGGTTGAAAATGCACAGTAGTCAATTGGACAATATAGTAATTGTTAATAATGGAAATTCGGGAAATTTGTTATATACCTATTTTTTGTTACATAGGCATTACCACAAATCAAGGCTCAGAGGTCACCCGAGGATAAATGTTGAAAAGTGCACAGTAGTCAATTGGACAATATAGTAATCGTTAGTGATGGAAATTCGGGAAATTTGTTATATATATTTATATATTGTTACATAGGCATTACCACTAATCAAGGCCCAGAGGCGACTCGAGGGTAAGGGTTGAAAAGTGCACAGTAGTCAATTGGACAATATAGTAATCGTTAGTAATGGAACTTCGGTAAATTTGTTATATATATATATATATATTGTTACATAGGCATTACCACGTATCAAGGCCAAGAGGCCACTCGAAGATAAGGGTTGAAAAGTGCACAGTAGTCAATTGGACAATATCGTAATCGTTAGTGATGGAAATTCGGTAAATTTGTTATATATATATATATATTTTGTTACAGAGACATTACCACTAATCAAGGCCAAGAGGCGACTCCAGGATAAGGGTTGAAAAGTGCATAGTAGTCAATTGGATAATATAGTAATCGTTAGTAATGGAAATTCGGTAAATTTCTTATATATATATATATATATATATATATTTTGTTACAGAGACATTACCACTGATCAAGGCCCAGAGGCGACTCGAGGATAAGGGTTGAAAAGTGCACAGTAGTCAATTGGACAATATAGTAATCGTTAGTAATGGAAATTCGGTAAATTTGTTATATATATATATTTTGTTACATAGGCATTACCACTAATGAAGGCCCAGAGGTCACTCGAGGAAAAGGGTTTAAAAGTGCACAGTAGTCAGTTGGACAATCTAGTAATCATAAGTAATGGAAATTCGGTAAATTTGTTACATATATAAATACATATTGTTACATATGCATTACCACTTATCCTCGAGTGACCTCTGGGCCTTGATAAGGGGTAATGCCTATGTAACAATATATATATATATATATAACAAATTTACCGAATTTCCATTACTAACGATTACTATATTGTCCAATTGACTACTGTGCACTTTTCAACCCGGTTCCTTGAGTGACCTCTGGGCCTTTATAAGTGGTAATGCCTATGTAACAAACCATATATATTACTAACGATTACTATATGACTGTATTATTAGATTGATATTCAATATTGTTATAATATAATATAATATTGCTATAATATGTTAGTGACCTCCTTTGAGTGTAGCTTCATATCTATACTAGCAAAATACCATTCATTTAGATTAATATACAATCATTGTTATAATATGCAAGTGAACTCCCTTGGATGTAGCTTTCTTGTCGAACAGCATTAGGTTGATATACAATCATTGTTATAATATGCAAGTGACCTCTCTTAAATGCAGCTTTGTTGTCGAATACCATTAGAATAATATACAATCAATGTTATAGTATGCAAGTTACCTCCCTTGGATGTAGCTTCATTGCCGAATGCCTTTAGAATAATATACAATCATTGTTTTGATATGTGAGTGACCTCCCTTGGGTGCAACTTCGTTGTCTAATACCATTACATTTATATACAATCATGTTTATAACATGCGAGTTACCTCCCTTTGGTGGAAATTCATTGTCGACTACCATTAGATTACTTGGCTGTAATTTCATTTTCAAATACAATTAGATTAATATGCAATCATTGTTATAATATGCAACTGGCCTCCCTTGGATGTAACCTCATTGTCGAATACCATTACATTAATATGCAATCAATGTAATATTATGCCAGTGAACGCTCTAGGATATGGCTTCATAACTGGATATTTGTACTAGCATAATACCCAGCGTTGCCGGGGATTGTATAAGAATTTTGGATATATGTACTAGCAAAATACACGACATTGCCTGAAATTGGATGACATGGGTGGGATGTTTCCTAGGAGAATCCCTGCGATCGGATCAGATGGGTGGATATTTGTGCTAACAGAATACCCCATATAAAAAGATAGTGTGATAAAATCATGAAAAATTATTGTCCAGCCCAGATATAGTCTTAAAGTTTATATTTTATAAAGAGGGGGTCGATTATGTGAGTTACGTCATTAAAAATGATTGTAGAAATTAGTAACATATCCAAGAAAAGTGAAAAAGTATGAAATGTGAGTTATGTGATTGGTGTGTTTGTAATTAAATTACCAGCACAGACAATATATCAAATGTTTTAATTTAGTAAGAGGAAGGGTATTATGTGGGTTAACTCATGAAACATGATTGTCGAAATTAGTAACATATCCAAGAATTATGAAAAATTATGAAATGTTAGTTATTTGATGTGCATGTGAAATAGACACCCTAGACAATGTCGCATGGTTGTAATTTTAGTAAGAGAGGGGCGATTATGCGTGTTAAATCATCGAAAATGATTGTCGAAATTAGTAACATATCCAAGAATTATGAAAAATGATAGAATGTGAGTTATTTGATTGGTGTGTTTATCATGAAATAACCAGTATCAATATCTCCAAGTTTTTATTATTGCAAGAGAAGAGGAGATTATGTGGGTTAAATCATGAAAAACGAATAGAGAAATATACAATTATTGTCATAATATGCGAGTGACCTCCCTTGGGTTTAGCTTCATTGTCGAATTCCATTAGATTAATATACAATTGTTGTTATAAAATGTAAGTGACATCCCTTGGGTGTAGCTTCATTGTAGAATACCATTAGAATAATATACAATCATTGTTATAATATTTAAGTGATGTCCCTTTTATGTAGCTTCATTGTCAAATACCATTAGAATAATATACAATCATTGTTATAATATGCAAGTGATCTCACTTGGATGTAGCTTCATTGTCAAATACCATTAGAATAATATACAATCATTGTTATAATATGCAAGTGGTCTCCCTTGGATGTAGCTTCATTGTCGAATATCATTACATAAATATACACTCATTGTTATAATATGCGAGTGAGCTCCCCTGAATGTAACTTAATGATGGGGCTATTATGTCGTAAAATCATGAAAAATTATTGTCCAAATAAGTAACATATCCAAGAATTATGGAAAATGATGAATTGTGAGTTATTTGATTGGTGTGTTTGTAATGAAATAAACAGCCCAGATATTGTCTGAAAGTTAGTATTTTAGTAATGAAAAAAAAAAAAAAACCCAGCCAGACAATGTCTCCAAGTTATTATTTTAGTAAGGGAAAGGGGATTATGTGGGTTAAATCATGAAAAAATGATTGTCGAAATTAGCAACATATCCAAGAAATATGAAAAGCAATTTAATGTAAGCTATATGTCTTTATAATGAAATAAACAGCCCATATATAGTCAGAAAGTTATTATTTCAGTAAGAGGGGGGTTAATTAATGGGTTACATGATAAAAAATGATCGTAAAAATTAGTAACATATCCAAGAATTATTAAAAATTAGTAAATTTGAGTTATTTGTTTGGTGTGTTCTAAATAAAATAGAAAGCCAAGATGATGCATTAAAGTTATCATTTTAGTAAGAACGGGGCTATAATTAGTGTTAAATGAAGAAAAATTATTATCGAAATTAGTAAAATATCCAAGAATTATGAAAAATGATTACATGTGAGTAATTTTATTAGTATGTTTGTAATTAAATAGACAGCCCAGACAATTTCCCAAATGTATTATTTTAGTAACAGGTGGGCGATACTGTTGGGAAACTCATGAAACATGATCGTCGAAATAAGTAACATATCCAAGAATTATGAAAAGTTATGAAATGCAAGTTATTTCTGTTTTTATAATGAAATAAACAGCGGAGAAAAAGCCTATTAAAGTTATTTCTTTAAAAGGATGGGGTAAATTATGTGGGGTTAATCATGAAAAATGACTGTTGAAATTAATAACATATCCAGGAATTATGAAAAATGATGAAATGTGAGTTATTTGATTGGAGTGTTTGTAATAAAATAACTAGCCAGATAATATCTCTAAGTTATTATTTTAGTAAGAGGAAAAGGGATTATGTGGGTTAAATCATGAAAAATGTTAAATAAAATAAAACGATTGTCAAAATTTGTAACATATCTAAGAATTATGAAAAATGGTAAAATATGAGTTATTTGATTGCTGTGTTTATATAATGAAATAAACAGCCCAGATATTGTCTGAAAGTTTTTATTTTAGTAAGAGGGGGTCGATTATGCGGGTTAAATCTTAAACAATGATTGTCGAAATTAGTAACATATCAGAGAATAATGAAAAATGATTAAATGTGAGTTATTTGATTGGTGTGTTTATATAATGAAATAGACAGGCTAGAAGATGTATCAAAGTTGTTATTTTTGTAAGAGGAACGGGATCATGTCGGTTAATGAGAGGGCGATTATTTGGGTTACTTTATTAACAATAATTCTCGAAATTAGTAACATATCCAAGAATAATGAAAACTGGTAAAATGTGAGTAAATTGATAGGTGTGTTTGTAATGAAAAAAAAAACAGCCATGCAATGTCTGAAAGTTATTATTTTAGTAATAGGAGGTGGCGATAATGTGGATTAACTCTTGAAAAATTATTGTCGAAATTAGTACACATCCAAGAATTATGAAAAATGAAGTTTAACTTATTTGATTGGTGTGTTTATAATGAAATAAACAGCCCAGTCAATGTAGCAAATTTATAATTTTAATAAGAATTGGGCGATTATATGTGCGCACTCATTAAATTTGATTCTCGAAATTCATATCCAAGAATTATGAAAAATGATTACATGTGAGTAATTTTATTGATGTGTTTGTAATGAAATAAACAGCTTATAAGTGTCTCAAAGGTATTATTTTAGTAAGAGGAGATGAAAATGACGGTTGAAATTAGCAACATATCCAAAAATTATGAAAAATGATGAAATGTGAGTTATTTGATTGGTATATTCATAATGAAGTAGATATACCAGACAATTTATGAAAGTTATTATTTTAGCAAGAGTGGCGATTATTTGGGTTACTTCATTAAAAACAATCGTCGAAATTAGTAACATATCCAAGAATTATGAAAAATGATATGATGTGAGTTACTTTGTTTGTGGGTTTGTAATGAAATAACCAGCCATACAATGTCTAAAATTATTATTATAGTGACAGAAGGGGGCGATAACGTGGATTTACTCATGAAAAATGATAGCAGAAATTAGTAACATACCATAGCCTATGTATCAATGTTTTTATTTTAGTAAAAGTGGAAGCAATAATGTAAGTTAAATCATGTGACATACTTGTGTAAATTAGTAACATATCAAAAAATTATGAAAAATGATTAAATGTGAGTTATTTTGATGATGTATTTGTAATGAAAAACCAGCCAAGACAATGTCTTAAAGTTATTATTTTAGACAGGTGAGCGATAATGTGGGTTAAATTGTCGAAATGAGTAACAATCCAAGAATTATGGGATTCAACGAGATACGTCAACATATATATTTACAGATTACCAGGAATCATCCTTGATTCAATGAGATACATGCAAATGTATGCAAGCAGAATACATGGTCAGCTGGGATGTAATGAGATAGATGCAAATATATACTAGCAGAATACTTGGCGCTGCCTTGGATTGAATTAGATTGATTGAAATATATACTAACAGAATACGTTGCGTCGCCCAGGATTTAATGAGATTGATTGAGATATATACCAGCAAAACACCCAGCGTTGCTCGGGATTGAATGAATTAGATGAAAATATATATTAGCAAAATACCTGGCATCGCTTGGGATTTGATGAGATAAATGTGTTGCATATTACCTGTCCTTGCATATACATGCTGTAAATTACCTTCCCTGGGTAAGATACAATTATTTCATATGTGTAATACCCGTCTTATGTAGGTAAAATATTCTTTTGCTCGAAATAGCAAATGATACATAAACATACAAAATTCCTCTCTCATAAGAATAATCAATTTTTTCATTATGTGTACGGTCCCGAGCAACGCCGGGTAGCTCCGCTAGTCTATATATAAAAGCGAAAATGTATGTGTGTATGTATGTTCGCTTTTCCTCGATGTCCACGAAAGGCTTCTTTCAGAGAAGCGCTTACTCGCTTCACAACTTTTTACAACTTTTTATATCATCTATAAATTGTAATATCTATGAATTATCCACGGAGCTCGCCTCTCTATTTTATTTCAAACGTTAATTATTCCACATTTTCCACACTGGCACGCGTTACATTTGGTTTTCGGCATGAGAAACAGCGAACCTCAACTCTAATCACAGGCCCAGAGCCAGTTTGCTCAATGTCGACTTCATCATATCAGACTGTAGCTTTCATTTCGGTCCTCCTAATAAACAGGGAGCGGCTTTTTAAAAACAAACAAACCCATTTATTCAAAACTGTCCCGCACAAAATAACTGCTGAATATCTATCGCCGTCACGTCAATCAAAAACGCGCACCTGTTTTTTTTAAAACACTTTACTATTTTCCAACTGCGCGTCGTCAACGCTTCGGGTTTTTTTCACATACCCCTAAAAACACACGGGAAACGCTAGTATAAATATAAATCTAAAAAAATATTCATAAATTACAAATATAAAATATGTAAAAATTTATCTAAAATATTAATTATGAATTACAAATATGAAATATGGAAATATAAATCTGAAAATAATATACATGAATTACAAATATAAAATATGTAAATATAAATCTGAAATAATATTCATAAATTACAAATATAAAATATGTATATATAAATCTGAAATAATATTCATAAATTACGAATATAAAATATGTAAATATAAATCTGAAAATAATATTCATAAATTACAAATATAAAATATGTAAATATAAATCTAAAATATTAATTATGAATTACAAATATAAAATATGTAAATATAAATCTGAAAATAATATTCATGAATTACAAATATAAAATATGTATATATAAATCTGAAATAATATTCATAAATTACAAATATAAAATATGTATATATAAATCTAAAATAATATTCATAAATTACAAATATAAAATATGTAAATATAAATCTAAAATAATATTCATAAATAACAAATATAAAATATGTAAATATAAATCTAAAATAATATTCATAAATGACAAATATAAAATATGTAAATATAAATCTAAAATAATATTCATAAATTACAAATATAAAATATGTAAATATAAATCTAAAATAATATTCATAAATTACAAATTCAAAATATGTAAATATAAATCTAAAATATTAATTATAAATAACAAATATTAAATATGTTAATATAAATCTAAAATAATATGCATAAATTACAAATATAAAATATGTAAATATAAATCTAAAATAATATTCATAAATTACAAATTCAAAATATGTAAATATAAATCTGAAAATGATATTGATAAATTACAAATATAAAATATGTAAATATAAATCTCAAATAATATTCATAAATTACAAATATAAAATGTGTAAATAT